>NC_140504.1:52647140-52649036 GCF_964339955.1 Pipistrellus hanaki
TTATTGATTATTTTAGAGGGAGAGGAAGCGGAGAGGGGGAGGGGAGGAAGGGAGGGAGGGAGAAAGAGAGATGAGAGTGAGATATCCATGGGTGGCCTCCTGGGGCTCGAACCTGCAGCCTAGGTATGTGTTCTGACTGAGAATCGAATCCACAACCTCTTGGTGTTCGGGACAACGCTGCAATCAGCTGAGCCACATGACTGGGACCCTTTTCCTTTGGATGGTAAAGAATTAACCCACAGGACACCAAGGTTACCAGGGAGCAGCCTTTTCCCCAGAGCTTTGAGCTTGGACGTTCACAGACCTGTCAGTGCTGCCCAGGGCTCAGGCCACCCCCACCTTCACCCCGCCTCGCTCAAGGGCCCTCCCAAAGCCAAGAGCAGTTGGCGGCCCCTCCCTATTCTCACCCCAGCCCTTCAATAATCTCCTGCAGACTCCGCATAAGGATGGGCAAGAGGGCTGTTGTGAGAGGAAAGGGGGAGATGGAGAGCAGGGAGAAAAGAGGAGGGGGGAGCAGGAAGAGAGAGGTGAGTGAGGGAAGAGGAGAGTTGGAGACAATGGAGAGTCAGGGGGAGAGAGGATGGGGGGGGGAGAGGACACAGGATGGTGGGTGGGGGGAAGAAAGATGTGGAGTGGGGAGGAGAGAGATGGGGAGGAAAGATGGGGAGGAAAGAGGTGAAGAGGAGGCACTAGCAGGCAGGAAAATGCTTGATGGTACTTTCTCTTTTTAAAACCTGGGGAAAGTTTTTTTTCTTTATTGATCTTTGGTATAAGTGGAATCTAGTTATTTCAGAGCCTCAGCGCAGGTTGGCAGACACGTTAATCATTGTTAGGACTGGGAACTTGGGAGAAGTAGCAGAAGGGCTGTAAGTGGGGAAAGGCCAGTCCCAGGGGAGGCTGGCGGCAGGAAAGGCTCCTTTAGGGTGCTGATTGCTCCCCCATCCTGGCTGGGCAGAGTCGCCCTGAGGCTGGCACCCCACAAACCCAGACAGGGAGTTTGGGCTGGGGATGGGACAGGTCTCAGCCGTTATCAGGCACACTATTGGCAAAGGAGAGCTTGGCCCTGACTTCCCATAAAGGTGGCATGGTGTGGGGTCAGGGTGGACATTAGGTTAAGCAGTGACTGAGCACAGTTAGAAAGGGACTAACTTGTAGCCAGAGGTTTATTTCTTTCAATCCTGTTCCAGCTTTTATCATGCATTTAAGACACAGTGAATGGCTCTGCTGGTTCATGTGTAGGCACGAATGTTGAAGGTCCCCAGTTATCCTATCTAATAAAAGAGTAATATGCAAATTAACCATCACTCTGCTACACCCACAAGTCACACCCACCAGCCAATCAGCGTGAGTATGCAAATTAACCTAACCAAGATGACTGCAGCCACAGAGAACAGGAGAAAGGCTTGAGTTTCCTTGGCAATGGAGGAAGCCAAGCTTTAGGCTCAGGCCTTCACTCAAGGCTACAAAGTTTCAATTGTAGAAGGAAAATAAATTCCAGATACCAGGGCCTCTGCTTGGTCACCAGGGGTGTGGCTGGCCTGCAAACCACCACAGGCCCCTCACCCAGGCCACCCCATGCCCCAAGGGAACCCCACCCTGATCCAGGACACCCTTCAGGGCAAACAAGCCGGCCCCCATCTGTGTACCAGGCCTCTATCCTATCTAAAAAAAAAAAAAAAAAGGTAATATGCAGATTGACCATCACTCTAACACACGAGATCAAGATAGCTGCCCCTATGTGGTCCTAGAACAAGTAAGTGGGTTAGAGGACTGGAATCCAGGCCAAAAGAGCACTGGGCAGTCAGAAACGGGTTTATTAAAAACATGAGGCCCGCTGCACAAAATTTGTGCAAGGGACTCAGCCCCTCCCACTTCCCCTTCATTGGGAAGGTCATC